>NC_141221.1:23840000-23845000 GCF_054856515.1 Filicampus tigris | reverse complement strand
GACGAAGTGAGCGAGATGAGAATCTGAATGTGTTTTAGTCCTTAATGGGTTAATAAACACAAAGAAGCAAAACTCAGTGTTGTGATCCCCTCGTTGTCCTGTTTGCAGATGACCTTTGCACCTTCCCGCTAACTATTAGCATGCAAAACCAGACGACAAGAGTCCTTCAGCTTGCAACTAAAGCCACCCCACCACCCCAGAGCCAACCCCGCTCCTCTCCAAACTTGGCCCTTTAGATTAAGAGCCACAGTCCTCCTGCCAAATCCAGCGAGACCCAATTACAGGGACTTCAGCGAGCACAGATGTAAAGTTACTGCTTTAATTGAGGATGTGTTTAACACTCTCCTCAGGCCACCATAGCCACTTTATGGCTCTGAAAAAACAGAGAGCACAGCGGTGGCACTCATAACACACACGTTTGTAACTAAAGCAAAGCATACTCTGATCAGTGGCTTTGGATCTTAAAAGTGCACGGTCTGATTTAGGACATCAAATGTCCAGTGTAAAATTAGAATAAAAACAAGCGGATGTCTTAAAAATGTAAAAGTAAAACTTCAGAGATGAGTATGTCAGTGAAGTTTTCTTGTTCTTGCAGCGTCTTGTTATGATGGAGACACATGTTAATTAGAATTGCAGTTAATCCCATATTAGAAGAGACCCGACTGTCAGGTCAAATTATATTACAAGAATCGGTCCTTATGTTGGCGCATGTGACATTTGAAGCTGCTATCTCTTCAAGAAAAATGCTCCTTAGGTAGGTTGGCCTACTTCCTGCTGTCTTTATTTAAATTCCCAGTTTCTTTGTTATTTAGGATATTAGTCTCGACAAGCATCCTCCCCATAAAGCATAGACTCACAGAGGGGAGAAGCTGCATCTTGTTTTTCAGAGGAAGAGCAAATTCTGACAAATACTACAGTATGTAAGATACAAGACCTACCTTCACAGACTAATAAATACAATTTGAAAGAAGAACAAAGTTCGGAGACTTAGCCGGTAGCAAGGGTAACTTTTTTCCTTGCATTATTTAAGATATGCGCCATCATTTTATCAATTCATCGATCACCCACAAGAAAGATGAAAATGGAAAAATAATGAGTCCGATGAATGCGGTGCAAAAACACAGATGTGCACAATTAAATTATCTATCCTGGAGAGAGGAGAAAAATAGCAGACTATTTTCTAAAACAAAAAGAGAAAGCGAGCAGTTAATTTCACTCGCTGCATATTTTTAATTACCAGATCAATCATAACTACTTGCTCCAGCTCAGCAAAAAAAAAAAAAAAAAAAAAATGCAAGTCTCAATGAAAGACAATAGATTTGCTTTAAAGTACCTCTATTGAAGTCTAAATTAAAATTTCAGGTACTTTTATGAGAGCTTTCTTCAAAAAGTTTGGTGATTTAATTACAATGTTTAGATTTCACTATAATGAAAACTTCATAGCCGAGATGCAAGTAAAATACTGGCATTCCCAGGTTAGGGATGCGTGTGTTTGTGTGTGTGTGTGTGTGTGTGTGTCGGGGGAGCCGGGGGTACCACAGATGAACAGAGGGAATTACATCCCTTCATGTGGGGTACATATCCTCAAACATAATCTTACATGCGTAGGGCAGAGTGCCCATGTCCATTTCAGCACAAAAAAAACTCCCAACGCATCATCTTTCCTTATTTTCTTCTTTGAAATCAGACAACAGCGATGGAGAATCAGCGGATCAGCTCTCCTTTTCTGTCTTTTCCTCCTCGCGCGTGTTTTTACTGATTTTGGGAGCACTGATGTTTATTTCATCTGGCATGTCTTCGCCAGCACAGAGCCACCGATTTCACACATTTTTCGTGGATAATTTGACTGTGCTCTTGCCAACAGGGGAGAGTGATGAACAGTGCGAGTGACTAGCGCCTTTGCCTGGATGGCGGCTCTCCCGCGGCTCGCAGCAAGTAGCCGACCGCGATAGACGGAGGTGAGCTACGTCTAGAAAGTGCCTCTGAGATTAGTTACTGTCTGATGTCTGCAGGTGTTTGGCACGCAGTCAGAAGGGGGACGTGATTGCATGTCTCTTAAGGTGACAGGGGTTTAGGAAAGCAGATGTAAAACAAGTCAGATAGCCAATCGGAGCGCTGCAACCGGCGCTATGCGTGCGTCCATCCTCAAACACGGCTAACATTTGCACAGCAGTGGCAGTCAGGCGTGACGTCTCCAGGCTGTGAGGTTTGTGCTGTCAGGACGGTAGAAATTAAACCTGGCACCGCGGAGCAGAATGTGCTGAAACTCATCAATTCCACATGGCTTGAGAGCCAAATGCCTATTTATAACACCCCCCTCTTCTTTACCTGGTGTGCATCCCGGGCTCTAAGCATGCGTCCGTAATGATGAACACACCAAACTGGGACGCTTCGACGGGGCACACTCAGGACAGGAAAATAAACACACCAACATACACAGCATCAGATCACAGCTCTGCAGAGGGGATAAGACAATACTGGGAAAGCTGATCTGAAATCTTAGCACAAGCCTCACCGCCAGCCAAATGGCAACGATCCGTCACCATAGGTGAAAAAAAGGGCAATCTGAAATAATAAGGTACAACTTTTCAGAACCAATCTGAAGGTGAAAAATGACTGGGATCAGTATGTCAGATGGATTATACAGAACACTGGCTTCATCTGATTTTTCACACAACTTGCATTAGCGGTGAAATGGCTGGGGATGAAGCCGCTAAATTTGGGGGTCGTCCTAGATCTGTAGCATAGTAATAATCATTTTAAAAAAGATTTTCTCAAATGTGGTGGTATAGATAAATGGAGATAAAATGTTTACTTCAATTTTTGAAGTGAAATTATAAGAAATACCGCTTACTGTGCCACTGAGAAACAGAGAGGAGAGGAACGTGTGCACAGAATTTAACCCGATTTGGCCACTCTTACTTACTCCTAAAAATATGGCATCTCTTTTCATTCAGCATAGACCACTGTACTGTTCTGCAAAAGTCAGAGGAATGTCCATGTTCAAATTACGATTAAAAAAAATTAAAATAAAAAAATTCAAAACAACATTTGACCAGCTACATAAGCGCTACATTAAACTAGCTACATAATGATAACGTTTTTCTCCTTGTGCGTGTGTGATTTTCTCCCATATTCCAGAAACATACATGTTAGGTTAATTGAAGACTCCAAAGCTGTGAATGTGACCATGAACGGTTGTTTGAAATAATGGCTGGCTGGCAACCACTCCAGGGTGTACGCCACCCCTGCCCCAAAGTCAGCTGGGAAAGGCTCTACCTGACCCACTACTCTAATGAGGACATTTTCCTGTAGAAAATAGATGGTGGATATTCTTTAACAAGAAATTAACCAAGACAATGAAAGTATATTTGTTAACTCTTTTGATGATAACAGCTGTATGTGTAAGTGTTTGTGTCGCTTCTCAGTCATTAACTCCATGCAGGCACATGTGTATTTGTTTAAACAGAACAACTGAAAGAAACATTAAGTTTGGGGGGGAAAGTAGCCTTGAGTACAAGTTAATAACAGATGAAGACATTCACCCTCTGGAGAAGATGTAAACGGCTCAAGGAAGGTATTACCTAAAGTCCAATTACCCTCCTCTGCTCTGTCTCTCTCTTTCTCTCTCTCTCTCTTGCTCTCCATAGTCCTTACTATGAAGAGGGCGCTAGTGATAAAGCTGGAGCAGAGAAACGATGGTTTACATGGCCCAGGAGCCCATTATGCTGCCCACGATAGGCTGGAGGCCTGGACGTGCTTTGATTACGTAATGAGCTGAAGAACCTGGAAGTGGTTCAATGCTCATTGAGCATGAGACAGTCGGTCGAGACACATGCATTAGCTATACCTGGTCAGCCCAGTATGAAGCATACTAGAGGAATGGGAGAGGGGGCGTAAATGTACCTTATAAGGACATGATATGACACGGATAAAAACACAAGAGGAGCATTAAGGCAAGAATCTGGTTTAGTGGTGCAAAAAATATATGGCATTCAAAAGATGACAAAGTCGGTGAAATGGCTGCTTTGAAATGGATTTTGATGCTCATCCATTCTACCTCCCCAGGTTAGCCATCCACTTGAGAAATCCGTAGCTAATAAGCGCAATGTTTAGCCCATAATGGAGATCCGTCTTCATTGAGCTGGAAAAGCTGGTGCATCGCCAAGCATTTTACCCAACAAGGCAGTCCCTCATCTATGAAAGTGCCATAGAGCCCCTCAGACAATTAGGCACGGAAAAGCTTTATGACCGTTGGACTCACTCAGTGAGCGCCGCTCTCACCGCCAGCTTCGCCGGGAGCGCTGGCTTGTGCAGAAAGGTAATTACGGAGACTCTCATAATGACAGAGGAAGCTTGCGTCATAACACCCACAGCCTTTTATCATAGCGCTGTAATTAATTATCATTCCTCTACACTTGGATTCATTCCACTCTTCATAACGGATTCATACATTCAAGAGAAATTATCATTTCCTTCAGGAATTAATCAAAAAGAAGGAAGAACTGTTCATCTCTCGATGGATGATCAAAGATGGTGTTTGTCTACCTCACCTCACCGTACCGCACGCACCGCACGGTGGGGCAGGCTCAGGGCAATGCAATGCAGTTCTCTCAAACACTTTCCGACATCAAGACTCAGGTCAGGTCAATAATCTGCACTCTCCATAACAGAAATCATCCATCATCCATCCATTTTCGACATTGCTTAGCCTGGTCCGGGTCATGGGGAAGCTGCAGCCTTTCCCAGGTGTACACTGTCAACTAATCATCAGGCCAATGCACGTCTGATACATATAGCGGATGTTTACACAATACCTTTTTAACTGGAAACTTTTTTGAAACGCCATTAATAGCAATGGCATTTTGCACAATGAACTACAAACCTGCACAGAATATACTGGTACCTTGTATTATTATTTTTTTATTTTTACTGTGACCAAGCTATCAAAATTAATGTTGCCCATTGAATTGAATTGAAAAGCCATTAATCTGTTTCGG